>NC_073745.1:179733148-179755648 GCF_029784135.1 Toxorhynchites rutilus septentrionalis
GGAGAATGACGTAATATAGTGAAGTCATTCTGATTTGAGAATTTGGAATAAGGTTAGATGCTCCTGTATTATAATTAAGTATTAAAGGTATAAATTGGATTATTTGAATTTGTTGTATTGTTGTATTGTATTGTTGTATTTTTATATTTACAATAGTTTTTCCATTTACAATATTTGCGTATATGTATATATATATTTTTTTCTTTGGTGCCATATTTACATGAAATATTTGGTATTGTTTGTGTGCTTGTATATCTAGATTTCTAACAATATGTATGTAAGCAAATCTAATAATATGCTAACTATCCCCTTCCCCCTAACAGGGAGTGGGTTTATTTCTTTATAATACGATTTTTATGTACAGTTTGTTTTAATTGGGTTTTATCGTCTACAATTGTAACATTAGGGTGTTCAATTGATATAACTTTGTATGGGCCTAGGTAAATTTTATCTAGTTTTCGTTGGTTAGCATTATGTATTCTCCTATTTTTAGTTGTATTGGGTTTGCTGCTTTAGCTTGTTCTTCTATTCGTTTGTGCTTAACTTTTTCAATCATTTCTTTGGTTATTTTTGCTGTAACTTTGAGTTTATATCGTAGCTCTTTATGGTAATCTTCGAGATTGTATAATGGTTCGATTTGAGATTGGTTTGTTATGCTGAAGGGTAGTGTTACGTTTTTGCCAAATATAAGTTCAAAAGGTGTATAGTGAAAATCTGTGTGAGGAGTCGTGTTGTAACAGAATGCATAGTAAGGCAGCCAGTCGTCCCAGTCACTTTGTGATGAGTTGACGAACTGTCTTACATATTCATTCAAACAACGGTGATTCCTTTCCAGACCTCCGATAGATTGAGGATGGTATGGCGTTGAGAAATTTTGTCTGATCTGCAATAGCTTAGAGATGTTCTCGAATAATTCGTTCTTGTATTCGGTTCCCTGATCCGTTTGTACGATTGAGGGGGTACCGAAAACGAGAATGCAATGTTCGATGAAAGCTTTTGCTACTGTAGATGCTTGCTTATCAGGTATTGCTTTAATAATTATATATTTTGATAAATTGCATTGAATGGTTACTGCGTATCTATTTCCAGAATCTGCCTGTTAAATGGTCCGATGGTGTCCATAGATATGCAGTCAAATGGTTTTTGGGGTGTTTTAGTTTGTACGTAGTTTTCGTTAGTAGTTGATGTGTGTTTATTCTGCTGCATGATATGCAATTCTTTACAAATTCAGCAATTTCCGATTTCATTTTGTTCCAATAATAGAGTCTACTTAATTTCTTGTAAAGACGGTTGGTTCCTATATGTCCGCCTATTGGTGAATTATGGTAGTTTTCCAGGATTCTCAATTTTTCATCTTGATTCTTTATTTCACGCTTGGGTGAGTAGAGTATAATTTGCAAATCTTTGAGCGAGTCGTTACACGTCTTCTTGAAGAGTTGTACGCTGCATAATTGGATTATAACACTGGATAGCGCTAGAGCTATTGTGCTAATTCGTAATTTTTTGGCCATATTTTCTACTGTGTGTACTAGATTCCCGAAGGTCTCTTTAGCATTGTTTGTAATTTTAATATTTGTCGACATTCTTTCTTTGAATCCTGTTTTATTTGTAATTGCGCATTTTATATTATTATTGTCAATTTCGCTAGCGGTTTCATTATCTTCGAATGCGCGTCCGCATTGAAGTTTGGGTAAGTTTTCCCATTCAGTTGGCTCAACTGACTCGTACACTTTGAGTTGATCAGGCTCATTGTGTCTGAGTGCATTGTTGATGTTTAATTTTTCATGGTCATTCTGATTCATTTGTTCTGTTTTTCTAGTCATCGCTCTAGTTTGAACTGCAAGGACGTTTATTGATTTTAGAGACTCGGAGTCTATTATTATTCGTGATAGTGCGTCCGCTGTAACATTTGATTTTCCTTGCACGTATTGCACGTCAAAATTAAATTCTTCTAAATCCAGTCTCATTCTGGTTAACTTTGAAGATGGATTTTTCATAGAAAAGAGGTACACGAGTGGTCTGTGGTCAGTTTTCACTGTAAATTTTCTTCCATATAAGTATGGTCTGAAATAAGTTATTGCCCAGTGAATGGCAGTTAATTCTTGTTCTATGGTTGATTTGTTTGCTTCACCTTTCGTGAAGGCTTTGCTGGCGTAAGCCACTGGTAATTCGGTACCGTCGTGACTTTGGGCTAAAATTGCGCCACACGCAATTTTTGATGCGTCGGTTATTAATGTAAATTCCTTGGTAAAATCTGGGAATTGCAAAATTTTTGGTGATAGTAGTGCTGATTTCAGTGTTTCGAATGCCTTTTGACATTCTGGTTTCCAATCAAAAGTGACATTTTTTCTAAGTAACTTGTTCAATGGGTGTGCAGTTTCTGCAAAGTTTTTAATAAATCTTCTATAGTAATTATAGAAGGCAACGAATCGGCGTACATCGTCGGATGTGGTAGGCGTTGGGTAGTTTAAAACGACTGAGCATTTCGATTTATCTGGCTGAATACCAGATGCGGAAATATTGTGTCCTAAATAAGTAACATCAGGTCTGAAAAATGAACACTGTCTGAAGACTTTTTCTAAATTATTTACATGGTGATTAGGGTTCCATCCCAGCTGGCGTCGTTGGGATTTTCTGAGGCGAAAAATCTCTGGTTACGTCTTCCTTCGGAGCGGAAGTAAAAGAAGTTGGCCCGGCTCATGAGTTGTTGAGTCTGATAGGTAGGAACAGGTGGAGTCGCCTCCCTGATGTCGGTGATTGGCACTAAAGTGGCGGAAATAGGCCGACGAAAAATAAGCGAAGATAAAAAAAAAAAAATGGTGATTAATAGAACATCCTACAATGACAATGATGTCATCGATGTAAAGGAAGGCACACTCTGGCGGTAAACCGCTGAGTGCTATAGTCATCATTCTTTGGAAGCTGTTTGGTGAAATGTTTAGACCGAATGGTAGTCTGTTGAATTCATAGTGCCCGTTTGAAGTGGAGAAGGCTGCAAATTTTTTTGAATTTTCATCAAGTTCTATTTGATGAAAGCCTGACATAAGGTCCAAGGTTGTGAAAAATTTGGCTCTTCCTAATTGATCAAGAATTTCATCTATCCTGGGGAGTGGAAATTTATCTGGTGTTATTTTGACGTAGGACTACGTCTTTCATTTCTATACCGGGGTGTAAAACCAAAGTTTCGAGAACGAAAGCGTTACGCTGGAGACCGAGATTTTGAGCGTTAATAGCTCTTAAACAACTGAACGAAATGGTATGATAAACACTTCATTCGAAAGATAAAATGTCTACGCGTCATATACTTGTTACTTTTTGATCCAAAAACTTGTTTCAATAGTCTTAAAATTGCTTTCAAAACAGGCTATTGAAATCACCAATCGGTATATAAGCGAGCGCCGCTCGTAAACCCACTCAGTTATGATTGAACAGCGATTGGAGCATGTTGTCGCTGTTGTTGTGAAGCTAATTTCGTTTATCATGAAAACGCTGATGAACGGTGTCACCAAGAGCCTGTTTGTGCACCTAAGGCCAAAAGGGAATCCATCAGGAGGAGAGTGATGCCACGGTTCCGCTTGAAACATCGGAGCAGCCGCCACACACACACACACATACACGCGCGGAATTCTCGTTGCTATCATCGTTGTTGAAAAATAATCTGCCAGTTCCCCTGGGAATTGAAAAATACATTCATGCGAAAGAGTTTATTTTAATGTTTTCTATCCATATAACACTGCAACCAAATACATTTGGTTTTGTTATTTTTTAATCAATCGCAATTAACAGGAAAGCTTCTGAATATTTTTTTTCCCCATCAGTGGAAATTTTCGTATCCAATATTGGATGCATAACATGAAAAACGGAAAATGTTTCACATCGCGAAAATCAAGTCATTTTCAAGCGATTATTTGCTTTCTACTCATATAATGCTGCGACCAAATACATTTCGTTTTGGATTTTTTCAATCAAGTGCGATCAACGTAAGACCATGTCTTTTGGCAATTTATTAGAGGTGCAATGAATCTTTAGGAATTCCTGCTCTACGTGCACTGGCAAACAATGTTTACTCAACAATTTCTCAAACGAGAAATGGGTGTTGTGAGAAAGGATTAGCGAACGCGAAAACGACAAACGGGAGAAAGATACGTTTGGAGGTTGAAGGAAATTGGCAGAAAACTTCTTCATTCTATCATTCAAATAATGTGATTCATACCAAATCGTTTTGCCAGAAAGAGATTATTAATGTTCAAAGGAGGAATCGAGTCCTCCGAGGAAATTACCCAGCGCAAATTAGAGTCGACTATCGATTGCGGCATTCGTACACAAATAATTTTATAATGCAGTTTCACCAAAGTGATTTCTTCGGATATATTCACTACATCATGTCATGTATTTCATATTCTTCATTAAGAAATCCATATCCATGGCACCTATCGGTAACGAATTATTATCGAAACCACGATTTTCGCTAAATGCTCCTTTCAGTTCGGCCTGTAAAAAACTTTTCTGTACTCTAATCCATCAAATTTGGAGCCCTGAAAAGGGCCGTTGATTATATGCTAAGCTAATATAGCACGCTCTCCTCGGATACGATGGGCCAGCTGGATGTCCTTGGGCATGATGTGACGCGTTTTGCATGGATAGCACACAAATTGGTATCTTCGAATAAGCCTCCTGCAGCGTCATAGCCGCGGAACTTTGGAAGCGCAAGTCGGTTTTGAAGTCCTGAGCAATTCCACGATCCAAATGCTGCAAAGGTAGCTGCGGATCAGCAATTCGATCGACTTCTGATAGCGATGAATTTCACGCAAAGTTCCCGGTCGATAGCGATGTGGCTTCTCCACCTATCCTGCTACTGGTGCGCTTATCCGAGCTGACTTCGTGTGCCTTACCACCAAATGACTAACGAGCTGTCTGCGAAAGACTAACGAGCTCGAGTCCTCACGGTGCGAGAGTAGAGTAAGAAATGAACGAAAGCAAAGGAAGCGTCATTTTATAAACCATAAAAGTATAGAATCTAAATCCCACCCTTATTATATTCGTGAGTATACAGTAAGCTTATATAATAAAGAGGGTGGGGTTTACATTCGATTCTTTTATGTTTTATAAAATGACACTTCCCTTGCTTTCGTTCATTTCTTACTCTACTCTCGCACCGTGAGGACTCGTTTCATCGGGACTAAGCAGACAGCTCGTTAGTCCTTCGGTGGTAAGGCACCACGAAAGCAGCTCCGATAAGCGTACCAGTAGCAGGATAGGTGGAGAAGCCACATCGCTATCGACCGGGAACTTTGCGTGAAATTAATCGCTATCGGAAGTCGGCCGAATTGCTGATCCGCAAGCTACCTTTGCAGCTTTTGGTTCGTGGAATTGCTCAGGACTTCAAAACCGACTTGCGCTTCCAAAGTTCCGCGGTTATGACGCTGCAGGAGGCTTATTCGAAGATACAAATCAACGTAAAACGCGTCACATCATGCCCAAGGACATTCAGCTGGCCCGTCGAATCCAAGGAGAGGGTGCTATATTAGCTTAGCATATAATCAACGGCCCTTTTCAGGGCTCCAAATTTGATGGATTAGAGTTCAGAAAAGTTTTTTGCAGGCCAAACTGAAATGAGAATTTTCGTTTGGATGCCATACAGCATCGAGAAAATTCCGGAAAGATCTAATCGTTGCTGAAAAATAATCTGCCAGTTCCCTGGGAATTGAAGAATACATCCATGCGAAAGAGTTTATTTTAATGTTTTCTAATTATATGGCGAACACAGCGACCAAATACATTTGATTTCGTAATTTTTCAATCAAGTGTAATTAGCTGGAAAGCTTCTGAAGATTATTCTTTCCCATCAGTAGGATATTTTCGTATCCAATAATGGATGCATAACATGAAAAACGGAAAATGTTTCGTATCGCCAAAATTATATAATTTTCAATCGATTATTGCTCAGTCGCCGAAATTTTCATACTCAGAGAGTTCATTCTCCTCTAGTTTGCCTTCCAAATTGCCATCGTAAACCACACCTTCTCTCGATTCAATCACGCACGAAAAGCATACTGAAATGTTATTCTGGTGGTGAAACCCATTCATTTTTCGTGAGGCGTCGTGCACAAATTACGTAACGCGATAAGGGGGGGAGGGGTTAGATGTTGCGTTACTTTCTGTTTATTAGGGATAGGAAATTGCGTTACGAAAGGGGGGGGGGAGGTTCAAAATCCGGATTTTTGCGTTACGTAATTTGTGCACGACGCCTGAGGACATCGACAAGACAACATCGTTACTGAACGAGCTGAACGGCGAGGGATCGAGGTATTCATTACCTGGCTTGACCTGACCTGAAATGCAATCAGTTTGTTTTAACTGTGAGGGAGCGCAGAAAAGCTGATCGATCAGAAGGAGAAGAGAAGGTGACCAAGAGAGTATCAGCATCGAAATACGGTTCCTCGGGAAGACATAGAAGCAGCCGCCACACACACACACATACACGCGCGCAACTCTTTTCGTTTGCTGGTTATCGAGAGGAAACCTGGAAAGAAATGATCGTTGCTGAAAAATAATCTGCCAGTTCCCCTTGGAATTGAAAATTACATTCAAGCGAGTTTATTTTAATGTTTTCTATCCATATAATACTGCGACCACATACATTTGGTTTTGTGATTTGTCAATCAAGTGCAGTTAACAGGAAAGCTTCTGAAGATTATTCTTCAGAACAAGGTTTTTTGTATCCAATATTGGATGCATAAAACCTTGAGTCTTCAAAGTAACACTCTCGTTTTTGAAGTCACCCAAATATTTATTTATTCATTCATTCAGGATGGATTTAGATTCAACTTCAAACAAATGATCTCTAAATCAACGATAGTCCTACGTCACCCTTGCGGTAATACCATAGATATAACCCACTTCCTGTTTTTTTATTAAGTTGACGGAAGTCTATTACTAATCTCCATTTTTTATCTTGTGTATCTGATTTTTTTGGTACTAAAAGTATGGGAGAGTTATATGGGGAAGTTGAATGTTGAATAATTTTATTTTCTAGCATTGTTGTTATTTGGTTGTTGATTTCTGAAATTTGTGCTTCCGGGGTGCGATAGTTTTTAATGTAAACGGGGTTTGGATCGTTTAGTGCAATGTTTTGTTTGTAAAAGTTATTGGAGGTGAGATAATCTCCTTCTAGTGCGAATATTTCGTTATAGTTTTTGCAAAGGTTTAAGAGTTTTGGTGGAGTATTTTTTAGATTGAGTTCTTTAATTAATTTGTTTATGCGTTCAGTGTTATTTTCTTTTATGTTATAGTTGGTGTGTTTGATTGTAAAATTTTCAAGTGGTGACGTTGAGGGTTGGAAATTTTTGGGGATGATTGTTTCAGTTGTGTTAGTATTGATAATTTTTATAAATTGTTTGTTAGGGCTAATAATGGAATTTGCACAAAATACGCCTGGTTTAATCTCTTGCGATATTACAACTGAATCTTTAACTAGCTTTGGTATTTTAATTTCTTTAATGATTTGACATCTGGGTGGAATGACGAAATGATCGTCCCAGTTGTCTTGAATTGGTAGTTCTAAAGTGTTATTATTATAGAGAAAAGATAACAACCATGAATTTAAGCAAATGTTACATTTGTATTTTGTTAGAAAATCTCGGCCCAGAATGCCGTCAGCTTTAATGGGGAATTCATTTGCCACAACTTGAAATTCTATTGGAATTTGATTATTGTCAATAATAACAGTGGTTTTAGTTTTGCCGATCGTTTTTATTTTTCCTTCTGTTACGCCGCTGATTATACAATTATTATTGATGTCTACCATTGTGCTGTAAATTGAGTTTCTTTTTATAATCGATATGTCAGCTCCAGTATCTAGAATTAATGTACATGGTTTTGAGCACATGCGTAGCTTTACTGTCACAAACATAGAACAAGTTATATTGTAATTAAAAATTTTCAAAATTGGTTTTCCTCCATGTTCGTTTCCGTGTCGGCGCGGAGGTCCGCCGTCGGATTTCTTAAGTTTTCCGCCAAGCCAATATATCGCTGTGACTGGTTAGTGAAGTTTCGACCGTTGCCTCTATTTTGATTGACCCTGAAATTTGTTCGCGAGTGAAAATTGTTGTTATTATTGTGGAAGCGGTTGTTATGATACATTCCGCGACCACGGTGTGTGAAATTTGTCGGTCTGCCTCTATTGTTAAATCTGGGTTGTTGATATTTTTGCGGTTCTTTAATTAATTTGTTTATGCGGTTTGGCGGTTTTGCATTGAACGGTGTGTGTATATCAAAAAAAAATATATTCTCTGATCTTCAACAGATCGAAATTATTTAAATGATTCCTTTTATTCTAGACTTTCTGTAACTCGCCTTATATATATATATTTTTGTTTGACTCACGCTAACTGCTTGTTGGCTTGCTGGCTCGTGTTCATTCCGGTCCTCTTCGGCTGGCTGGTTCCCTCTGGCTGGCTGGTTCCCTCTGGCTGGCTGGTTTCCTCTGGTTGGCTGGTTTCACGATGGTCGCGCACACTTGTGTTACTGCTTTCACTGTTGTTTTCTGCACACTTGTGTTACTGCTTTCATTGTTGATTTCTGCACACTTGTGTTACTGCTTTCATTGTTGATTTCTGCACACTTGTGTTACTGCTTTCATTGTTGATTTCTGCACACTTGTCAGCACTCGCAGAGTTTGATAAAAAGGCACTAGTACCATTTTTTGTTTCGCGTGCTGTTGCACAGCTGCTGCGGTCACTTGTTTTGTGGTGAACACTTGTTCGCAATGCTAGTTTGTTTTGACGTAGGACTACGTCTTTCATTTCTATACCGGGGTGTAAAACCAAAGTTTCGAGAACGAAAGCGTTACGCCGGAGACCGAGATTTCGAGCGTTAATAGCTCTTAAACAACTGAACGAAATGGTATGATAAACACTTCATTTGAAAGATAAAATGTCTACGCGTCATATACTTGTTACTTTTTCATCCAAAAACTTGTTTCAATAGTCTTAAAATTGCTTTCAAAACAGGCTATTGAAATCAAAAATCGGTATATGAGCGAGCGCCGCTCGTAAACCCACTCAGTTATGATTGAACAGCGATTGGAGCATGTTGTCGCTGTTGTTGTGAAGCTAATTTCGTTTATCATGAAAGCGCTGATGAACGGTGTCACCAAGAGCCTGTTTGTGCACCTAAGGCCAAAAGGGAATCCATCAGGAGGAGAGTGATGCCACGGTTCCGCTTGAAACATCGAAGCAGCCGCCACACACACACACACACATACACGCGCGGAATTCTCGTTGCTATCATCGTTGCTGAAAAATAATCTGCCAGTTCCCCTGGGAATTGAAAAATACATTCATGCGAAATAGTTTATTTTAATGTTTTCTATCCATATAACACTGTGACCAAATACATTTGGTTTTGTTATTTTTCAATCAATCGCAATTAACAGGAAAGCTTCTGAATATTTTTTTCCCCATCAGTGGAAATTTTCGTATCCAATATTGGATGCATAACATGAAAAACGGAAAATGTTTCACATCGCGAAAACCAAGTCATTTTCGAGCGATTATTTGCTTTCTACTCATACAATGCTGCGACCAAATACATTTCGTTTTGGATTTTTTCAATCAAGTGCGATCAACGTAGGACCACGTCTTTCGGCAATTTATTAGAGGTGCAATGAATCTTTAGGAATTCCCGCTCTACGCGCACTGGCAAACAATGTTTACTCAACAATTTCTCAAACTAGAAATGGGTGTTGTGAGAAAGGATTAGCGAACGCGAAAACGACAAACGGGAGAAAGATACGTTTGGAGGTTGAAGGAAATTGGCAGAAAACTTCTTCATTCTATCATTCAAATAATGTGATTCATACCACATCGTTTTGCCAGAAAGAGATTATCGGTAACGAATTATTTCGAAACCACGATTTTCGCTAAATGCTCCTTTCAGTTCGGCCTGTAGAAAACTTTTCTGTACTCTAATCCATCAAATTTGGAGCCCTGAAAAGGACCGTTGATTATATGCTAAGCTAATAGCACGCTCTCCTCGGATACGATGGGCCAGCTGGATGTCCTTGGGCATGATGTGACGCGTTTTGCATGGATAGCACACAAATTGGTATCTTCGAACAAGCCTCCTGCAGCGTCATAGCCGCGGAACTTTGGAAGCGCAAGTCGGTTTTGAAGTCCTGAGCAATTCCACGAACCAAATGCTGCAAAGGTAGCTTTCGGATCAGCAACTCGGTCGACTTCCGATAGCGATGAATTTCACGCAAAGTTCCCGGTCGATAGCGATGTGGCTTCTCCACCTATCCTGCTAGTGGTGCGCTTATCCGAGCTGACTTCGTGTGCCTTACCACCGAATGACTAACGAGCTGTCTGCGAAAGACTAACGAGCTCGAGTCCTCACGGTGCGAGAGTAGAGTAAGAAATGAACGAAAGCAAAGGAAGCGTCATTTTATAAACCATAAAAGTATAGAATCTAAATTCCACCCTTATTATATTCGTGAGTATACAGTAAGCTTATACAATAAAGAGGGTGGGGTTTACATTCGATTCTTTTATGTTTTATAAAATGACACTTCCCTTGCTTTCGTTCATTCCTTACTCTACTCTCGCACCGTGAGGACTCGTTTCATCGGGACTAAGCAGACAGCTCGTTAGTCTTTCGGTGGTAAGGCACCACGAAAGCAGCTCGGATAAGCGCATCAGCCGCAGGAAGCGTGAAGAAGCCACATCGCTATCGACCGAGAACTTCGCATGAAATTCGTCGCTATCAGAAGTCGACCGAATTGCTGATCCGCAAGCTACCTTTGCAGCATTTGGTTCGTGGAATTGCTCAGGACTTCAAAACCGACTTGCGCTTCCAAAGTTCCGCGGTTATGACGCTGCAGGAGGCTTATTCGAAGATACTAATTTGTGTGCTATCCATGCAAAACGCGTCACATCATGCCCAAGGACATCCAGCTGGCCCATCGTATCCGAGGAGAGCGTGCTATATTAGCTTAGCATATAATCAACGGCCCTTTTCAGGGCTCCAAATTTGATGGATTAGAGTTCAGAAAAGTTTTTTACAGGCCGAACTGAAAGGAGCATTTAGCGAAAATCGTGGTGTCGATGATAATTCGATACCGATAGGTGCCATGGATATGGATTTCATAATGAAAAATATGAAATATATGACATGATGTAGTGAATATATCCCCATATCGAAGAAATCACTTTGATGAAACTGTTTACCGTTTGTCGTTTTTAATTGTTGGGAAAGGGCATTATTTCTGCTGACTAAATTCCAAGAAAAAATCCATTCCTTCTTTAAGCGTGATTCATTCTGCTTCGGATCAACGGAACAGTATGATAATCATTTCATACAAAAGATAAAATGTCCAAGAGTTATATGATTGCTATTTATTGAGTCGAAAAATTGTTTCAATAGCTTAATGATAGTTTCGAAAACAGGTTATTGAAATCATTCGTATCCGTATGTAGCGCGCCCACTTGGAAACCCATTAATCTTATTGGAATGTGAGATGGGGAAGCTCATACTTACGTCTATGCATTATGCTGTACACTACAGACTTTTTTTCTCCGTACTGATTAAGAAGCCGACCGAACTATCGGTCGACAAGTCAGTCTGCAGTCGGCGGGGGCTCTTAATTTCGTTTTTGCAGGCCGAACCGAAAAAATTTCAGTCGAGTTAACTCTTTTTTACAGTAATGCTTTTGAATCCGGACACATTCAATATCATACCACAGCCATAACATTTTTTTCATGTTGAATTTATGCGATTAATAGTTGCTAATATAGTTACTGATAGTTTCTTGATAGTTACTAATCAATCGCATTAATTCAACATGCAGAAAATGTTGTGGCTGCGGTATGGTATTAAATGTAACGCAAAGTGTCCGGATTCAAATACATTACTGTATACTTACTTCGATGTTATTCGTTTCTCTCTCAGGGTAAGCAACGAATATAATAAGGGTGGGGTTTAGATTCTATACTTTTATGGTTTATAAAATGACGCTTCCTTTGCTTTCGTTCATATAGTCAGAGACGAATGAACTCTCAGAGTTTAAAGTCTCTCTAATTCAATACCTTCCTTCCTTTCGTTCATTTCTTACTCTACTCTCGCACCGTGACGACTCGTTTGTTTGGGACCAAGCAGATAGCTAGTTAGTCTTTCAGTGGTAAGGCACACGAAAGCAGCTCGGATAAGCGCATCAGCCGCAGGATAGGTGAAGAAGCCACATCGCTATCGACCGGGAACTTTGCGTGAAATTCATCGCTATCGGAAGTCGACCGAATTGCTGATCCACAAGCTACCTTTGCAGCTTTTGGATCGTGGAATTGCTCAGGACTTCAAAACCGACTTGCGCTTCCAAAGTTCCGCGGTTATGACGCTGCAGGAGGCTTATTCGAAGATACAAATTTGTGTACTATCCATGCAAAACGCGTCACATGATGCCCAAGGACATTCAGCTGGCCCATCGAATCCAAGGAGAGGGTGCTATATAAGCTTAGCATATAATCAACGGCCCTTTTCAGGGCTCCAAATTTGATGAATTAGAGTTTAGAAAAGTTTTTTGCAGGCCAAACTGAAACGAGAATTTTCGTTTGGATGCCATACAGCATCGGGAAAATTCCGGAAAATCTAATCGTTGCTGAAAAATAATCTGCCAGTTCCCTGGGAATTGAAGAATACATCCATGCGAAAGAGTTTATTATAATGTTTTCTAATTATATGACGAACACAGCGACCAAATACATTTGATTTCGTAATTTTTCAATCAAGTGTAATTAGCTGGAAAGCTTCTGAAGATTATTCTTTCTCATCATTAGGATATTTTCGTATCCAATATTGGATGCATAACATGAAAAACGGAAAATGTTTCGTATCGCGAAAATTATATAATTTTCAATCGATTATTGCTCAGTCGCCGAAATTTTCGCACTCAGAGAGTTCATTCTCCTCTAGTTTGCCTTCCAAATTGCCATCGTAAACCACACCTTCTCTCGATTCAATCACACACGAAAAGCATACTGAAATGATATTCTGGTGGTGAAACCGATTCATTTTTCGTGAGGCGTCATGCACAAATTACGTAACGCGATAAGGGGGGAGGGGGTAGATGTTGCGTTACTTTCTGTTTATTAAAGATAGGAAATTGCGTTACGAAAGGGGGGGGGAGAGATGGTTCAAAATTCGGATTTTTAGCGTTACGTAATTTGTGCACGACGCCTGAGGACATCGACAAGACAACATCGTTACTGAACGAGCTGAACGGCGAGGGATCGAGGGATTCATTACCTGGCCTGACCTGACCTGAAATGCAATCAGTTTGTTTTAACTGTGAGGGAGCGCAGAAAAGCCGATGCTGATACTCTCGTGACCAAGAGAGTATCAGCATCGAAATACGGTTCCTCGGGAAGACATAGAAGCAGCCGCCACACACACACACATACACGCGCGCAACTCTTTTCGTTTGCTGGTTATCGAGAGGAAACCTGGAAAGAAATGATCGTTACTGAAAAATAATCTGCCAGTTCCCCTTGGAATTGAAAATTACATTCAAGCGAGTTTATTTGAATGTTTTCTATCCATATAATACTGCGACCACATACATTTGGTTTTATGATTTGTCAATCAAGTGCAGTTAGCAGGAAAGCTTCTGAAGATTATTCTTCAGAACAAGGTTTTTTGTATCCAATATTGGATGCATAAAACCTTGAGTCTCCAACGTAACACTCTCGTTTTTGAAGTCACCCAAATATATATTTATTCATTCATTCAGGATGGATTTAGATTCAACTTCAAACAAATGATCTCTAAATCAACGATAGTCCTACGTCATTCTTGCGGTTATACCATAGATATAACCCACTTCCTGTTTTTTTTAACTCGTGCTGTTGCACGGCTGCTGCGATCACCTATTATGATAATACACACATTTCTTTTCTTTGCACAAATTCGTCCGCCGGTCTGCAACTTCGGTGCATGGACTCAGGCACTTCGGACGGGGGTGCACCTCCGTGTGTACACAAATTTAAAGTTTCTTCCCTCACTCTGCCGCTCACTTGTCACTTATGCTGTGTTCATGTTCATCTGCGGCCCGGTGTCACTTGGTCGCCATGTAACAAACGTGGGGGGAAAAGTTCGGATAATTGAAACGGTAACGTGGTTCTCCCGGCGTGCACCATGCATCACGTATATTCAACGACTCGTTCATTTGTACAAACATCACTCTTAAATACTAGTTTACATTCATTCACTTAAACTCTACACAAACATTCCTTATTGCTATTACTGGGCGGAGCATCTCGCCTGAAGGGAAAAATGGAAAGAGATAGACTGAGGACAGACAAATGGTAAAAGATGTTGTCGGTTTTAGCCTTCCGCTTTGCTTGAGCAAGCGTGGCTTAAGTGGGTCATAAATATAACATCGGATACTTGCGCTGTGTGGCTAGGCGTACACATGTTGCTTCAAGTCTCGTGTTTTATTTATATTTGAATGTTATTCCGTCGGTCGTAAAGTGTATAGCGGGTGACTAATACTTTATGACTTGTGGTTTAACGAGGGTTTGGGAAATTGGATAATTGAATTTCACTAAGTGTGAAATGAGATGAAACATGCGTGGGAAAGGATATTAGATTTAGGATAATGCTACACCATCCCCCTTTGGGAGAATGACGTAATATAGTGAAGTCATTCTGATTTGAGAATTTGGAATAAGGTTGGATGCTCCTGTATTATAATTAAGTATTAAAGGTATAAATTGGATTATTTGAATTTGTTGTATTGTTGTATTGTATTGTTGTATTTTTATATTTACAATAGTTTTTCCATTTACAATATTTGCGTATATGTATATATATATATTTTTTTCTTTGGTGCCATATTTACATGAAATATTTGGTATTGTTTGTGTGCTTGTATATCTAGATTTCTAACAATATGTATGTAAGCAAATCTAATAATATGCTAACTATCCCCTTCCCCCTAACAGGGAGTGGGTTTATTTCTTTATAATACGATTTTTATGTACAGTTTGTTTTAATTGGGTTTTATCGTCTACAATTGTAACATTAGGGTGTTCAATTGATATAACTTTGTATGGGCCTAGGTAAATTTTATCTAGTTTTCGTCTGTTTTCGTTGGTAAGCATTATGTATTCTCCTATTTTTAGTTGTATTGGGTTTGCTGCTTTAGCTTGTTCTTCTATTCGTTTGTGTTTAACTTTTTCAATCATTTCTTTGGTTATTTTTGCTGTAACTTTGAGTTTATATCGTAGCTCTTTATGGTAATCTTCGAGATTGTATAATGGTTCGATTTGAGATTGGTTTGTTATGCTGAAGGGTAGTGTTACGTTTTTGCCAAATATAAGTTCAAAAGGTGTATAGTGAAAATCTGTGTGAGGAGTCGTGTTGTAACAGAATGCATAGTAAGGCAGCCAGTCGTCCCAGTCACTTTGTGATGAGTTGACGAACTGTCTTACATATTCATTCAAACAACGGTGATTCCTTCCCAGACCTCCGATAGATTGAGGATGGTATGGCGTTGAGAAATTTTGTCTGATCTGCAATAGCTTAGAGATGTTCTCGAATAATTCGTTCTTGTATTCGGTTCCCTGATCCGTTTGTACGATTGAGGGGGTACCGAAAACGAGAATGCAATGTTCGATGAAAGCTTTTGCTAATTATAATAATTATATATTTTGATAAATTGCATTGAATGGTTACTGCGTATCTATTCCCAGAATCTGACCTGTTAAATGGTCCGATGGTGTCCATAGATATGCAGTCAAATGGTTTTTGGGGTGTTTTAGTTTGTACGTAGTTTTCGTTAGTAGTTGATGTGTGTTTATTCTGTCTGCATGATATGCAATTCTTTACAAATTCAGCAATTTCCGATTTCATTTTGTTCCAATAATAGAGTCTACTTAATTTCTTGTAAAGACGGTTGGTTCCTATATGTCCGCCTATTGGTGAATTATGGTAGTTTTCCAGGATTCTCAATTTTTCATCTTGATTCTTTATTTCACGCTTGGGTGAGTAGAGTATAATTTGCAAATCTTTGAGCGAGTCGTTACACGTCTTCTTGAAGAGTTGTACGCTGCATAATTGGAATATAACACTGGATAGCGCTAGAGCTATTGTGCTAATTCGTAATTTTTTGGCCATATTTTCTACTGTGTGTACTAGATTCCCGAAGGTCTCTTTAGCATTGTTTGTAATTTTAATATTTGTCGACATTCTTTCTTTGAATCCTGTTTTATTTGTAATTGCGCATTTTATATTATTATTGTCAATTTCGCTAGCGGTTTCATTATCTTCGAATGCGCGTCCGCATTGAAGTTTGGGTAAGTTTTCCCATTCAGTTGGCTCAACTGCCTCGTACACTTTGAGTTGATCAGGCTCATTGTGTCTGAGTGCATTGTTGATGTTTAATTTTTCATGGTCATTCTGATTCATTTGTTCTGTTTTTCTAGTCATCGCTCTAGTTTGAACTGCAAGGACGTTTATTGATTTTAGAGACTCGGAGTCTATTATTATTCGTGATAGTGCGTCCGCTGTAACATTTGATTTTCCTTGCACGTATTGCACGTCAAAATTAAATTCTTCTAAATCCAGTCTCATTCTGGTTAACTTTGAAGATGGATTTTTCATAGAAAAGAGGTACACGAGTGGTCTGTGGTCAGTTTTCACTGTAAATTTTCTTCCATATAAGTATGGTCTGAAATAAGTTATTGCGCAGTGAATGGCAGTTAATTCTTGTTCTATGGTTGATTTGTTTGCTTCACCTTTCGTGAAGGCTTTGCTGGCGTAAGCCACTGGTAATTCGGTACCGTCGTGACTTTGGGCTAAAATTGCGCCGCACGCAATTTTTGATGCGTCGGTTATTAATGTAAATTCCTTGGTAAAATCTGGGAATTGCAAAATTTTTGGTGATAGTAGTGCTGATTTCAGTGTTTCGAATGCCTTTTGACATTCTGGTTTCCAATAAAAAGTGACATTTTTTCTAAGTAACTTGTTCAATGGGTGTGCAGTTTCTGCAAAGTTTTTAATAAATCTTCTATAGTAATTACAGAAGGCAACGAATCGGCGTACATCGTCGGATGTGGTAGGCGTTGGGTAGTTTAAAACGACTGAGAATTTCGATTTATCTGGCTGAATACCAGATGCGGAAATATTGTGTCCTAAATAAGTAACATCAGGTCTGAAAAATGAACACTTTCTGGGGTTTAGTTTCAGCCTGAATTTATGCAACTGTCTGAAGACTTTTTCTAAATTATTTACATGGTGATTAATAGAACATCCTACAATGACAATGATGTCATCGATGTAAAGGAAGGCACACTCTGACGGTAAACCGCTGAGTGCTATAGTCATCATTCTTTGGAAGCTGTTTGGTGAAATGTTTAGACCGAATGGTAGTCTGTTGAATTCATAGTGCCCGTTTGAAGTGGAGAAGGCTGCAAATTTTTTTGAATTTTCATCAAGTTCTATTTGATGAAAGCCTGACATAAGGTCCAAGGTTGTGAAAAATTTGGCTCTTCCTAATTGATCAAGAATTTCATCTATCCTGGGGAGTGGAAATTTATCTGGTGTTATTTTTTTATTTAGTTGACGGAAGTCTATTACTAATCTTCATTTTTTATCTTGTGTATCTGATTTTTTTGGTACTAAAAGTATGGGAGAGTTATATGGGGAAGTTGAATGTTGAATAATTTTATTTTCTAGCATTGTTGTTATTTGGTTGTTGATTTCTGAAATTTGTGCTTCTGGGGTGCGATAGTTTTTAATTTAAACGGGGTTTGGATCGTTTAGTGCAATGTTTTGTTTGTAAAAGTTATTGGAGGTGAGATAATCTCCTTCTAGTGCGAATATTTCGTTATAGTTTTTGCAAAGGTTTAAGAGTTTTTCTTTAGCTTCTGGTGGAGTATTTTTTAGATTGAGTTCTTTAATTAATTTGTTTATGCGTTCAGTGTTATTTTCTTTTATGTTATAGTTGGTGTGTTTGATTGTAAAATTTTCGAGTGGTGACGTTGAGGGTTGGAAATTTTTGGGGATGATTGTTTCAGTTGTGTTAGTATTGATAATTTTTATAAATTGTTTGTTAGGGCTAATAATGGAATTTGCACAAAATACGCCTGGTTTAATCTCTTGCGATATTACAACTGAATCTTTAACTAGCTTTCGTATTTTAATTTTTTTAATGATTTGACATCTGGGTGGAATGACGAAATGATCGTCCCAGTTGTCTTGAATTGGTAGTTCTAAAGTGTTATTATTATAGAGAAAAGATAACAACCATGAATTTAAGCAAATGTTACATTTGTATTTTGTTAGAAAATCTCGGCCCAGAATGCCGTCAGCTTTAATGGGGAATTCATTTGCCACAACTTGAAATTCTATTGGAATTTGATTATTGTCAATAATAACAGTGATTTTAGTTTTGCCGATCGTTTTTATTTTTCCTTCTGTTACGCCGCTGATTATACAATTATTATTGATGTCTACCATTGTGCTGTAAATTGAGTTTCTTTTTGTAATCGATATGTCAGCTCCAGTATCTAGAATTAATGTACATGGTTTTGAGCACATGCGTAGCTTTACTGTCACAAACATAGAACAAGTTATATTGTAATTAAAAATTTTCAAAATTGGTTTTCCTCCATGTTCGTTTCCGTGTCGGCGCGGAGGTCCGCCGTCGGATTTCTTAAGTTTTCCGCCAAGCCAATATATCGCTGTGACTGGTTAGTGAAGTTTCGACCGTTGCCTCTATTTTGATTGACCCTGAAATTTGTTCGCGAGTGAAAATTGTTATTATTGTGGAAGCGGTTGTTATGATACATTCCGCGACCACGGTGTGTGAAATTTGTCGGTCTGCCTCTATTGTTAAATCTGGGTTGTTGATATTGTGTTTGGCGGTTTTGCATTGAACGGTGTGTATGATATGCCAACACCGTAGTTGGTTTATTTGTTAACGTTTTATATTTGTTGACCTTCTCGATCGCGTCCGCGACTGTGGTGAAGGGCCCTGCGCGTAAAATTGTTTTTATATCGTTGTTTTGAATACCTTCTATGAGGGCATCCACGCCCGCTTGGCAAGCAAGTTTTTCTGCGCGTTGCGGTGTAGTTTCTTCTTTAATGTGGAGGTCGATTAACTGTTCGGTCAGTTCTTCGACCTCTTTGCATAATTCGTCAATTGGTTTTAATTTCAACCCTTTTAATTTGGCTAGTACATTATCAGTGCTAGCGTTAGATTTGCAAGATATTCTTAGATTTTTAAGCAATGTTGTGGTATCGGTGCTACCGTTTATGGCCCTTCTGGCTTTTTTATCCAATCTCGTTAATAAAAAATTATATGCCATTGCTTTGTTAGCACTTGGCGTTATGTCGGAAAGGAGTTCCGCAGAGCTAATGAAACTATCTAAGCCTTCTGGTGAACCATCGTGGATGGGCACCATGGCTGAGGCTTCTTTATAATCAAAGTTACTCATTTTGGTTTCTTCTGCTATTTCTAGGCAGCTGATAATATTTTTATATATTTTCCTAGCGTCTACGATAAATTTCACAAATTCTAATGAGAACTCGCCTGTTGTATAAGGTTGTGCTATTAGTTTTATCACTTTATAAATTAGTTCTCCTTCTTTCGCCTTCTGAGCGAGTGTATTTTTCCTTAATTTCTGGACGCTGTCTTGTTGTATTATTTTATCAAGGGTATTTAGTTTTTCAATTTGCTCCTTAATTTTTGCTGCTGCAACTTCTGCTTCTTGTGCCATCTGTTAATTTTTATTTATGCATTTTGTAGGCTACTAATGGTGCGCGCTGCTTTCAGCGCTTCTTTATGTGTGCATGATTTGTATGCTTTAAAAATTTTTATTATCCTAGTTGCAGCAGTCAATGTCCACAACAACCCGAACTTACCCCTACGTACCGAACACTGGGATGCAGCCAGATACTGGGACGCAATTCTGCCACAAGCACCATGGGAGCTCCTAATCCGCCCATCACAGTCGAGTCCTTTCAACCAGTAACCAGCAGTCGTCCCGGTCCTGTGTATGGGATCGGAGAAGGGGTCTTCCACCGTGCCTCTCCAGGCAAGTACCATCGTATTAGCAACTATTCACTCCCTGAAATATCCCATAATCCCAGTTACGACACGCTGCCACCGGAGAATAATCACGACCGCGCAGTAAGACTTCACGTCATCGAAGGGCATCAGCAACGCAACGTCCCCCGACATGTAACACGTGACTCTAACCGGCTACTGATTTACTATCAGAACGTTCGGGGGCTGCGCACCAAAATCGACGACTTCTTCGCAGCTGTATCAGAATCATATTATGACATTATCATTCTTACGGAGACCTGGCTAGACGACCGTATTTTCTCTCCGCAACTGTTTGGAAACACGTTCACCGTTTATCGTAACGATCGTAATTCACGTAACAGCTCCAAATCACGCGGCGGTGGTGTTTTGATAGCCGTCTCATCCATGTTAGGCGGTTTCATTGATCCTACTCCAGTGTGTGATACTCTCGAACAGCTTTGGGTCAAAATCCGGATAGAAGGTTTGGTCGTTAGTATCGGTGTTATTTATTTACCACCCGATAAGAGAGGTGATCTCAGATGTATTGAGAAGCATATTGATTCCATCGGAGCCATCATTTCTCAGCTTGAAGCACAGGATGTTGCATTTGCGTTCGGCGACTACAATCAGTCTGGTTTAGTGTGGAATATCCCGTCGAATGCTCCACCTTCTGTTGACTGCTCACGATCACGTTTTTCGACTGCTTCCTCGGCCTTACTCGATGGATTCTGTTTCCATGGTCTAACGCAGATCAATCCAGTGCCGAACAGGAATGGCCGCTTGCTCGATCTAGTGCTGGCGAATGATGCTGCTTTATCGAGGTGCTCGATCACCGAGGCTGCCGATCCAGTTACTCCGCTCGACACCGATCATCCAGCACTAGAAGTTGACGTCAATCTACCGACGCCAACTGGATTTGAAGATGTACCAGATCTGACTTCCTTCAATTTCCAGAAAGCTGATTTCGCAGCATTACATCAAGCTATAGCTCAAGTCGACTGGGAATTTCTGGAGACCATCGAGGATGTGGATGCTGCCGTTGCCAGGTTTTCTGATGTCATGACCCGTATCATCGTTGATTGCGTTCCTGTGCGGAGGACTGCACGGAAACCAATCTGGGGCAATAGACGACTGGGAGAACTCAAAAGATTGCGATCCTCTGCTCTCCGGCGTTTCTGTAGGTTGCGCTGTCCGTTTGCTAAGCAAGAGCTGAACCGAACGAGCAACGAATACCGTTTGTACAATCGCTTCCTGTATAAACAGTATACGAGGCGTATGCAGAAAAATCTCCGTAGAAACCCGAAACTTTTCTGGTCCTTTGTCAACTCCAAGAGAATGGAAAAAGGCTTGCCCGTGAACATGTTTCTGGTGAACCACTCGGTTAACACTGCACTCGAGAAATGCAATCTTTTCGCTACTCACTTCAAGCGAGCATTCAATTACCGTTCGTCCTCCGAAATGCAAGTTGCTGCCGCCGTTAGAGACACTCAAACCAACGTATTGAATCTTGACATCTTCCGAGTCACCAGCGATGTTGTGGAGGCTGCGATCCGCAAATTGAAGTATTCTTTGACTCCCGGTCCGGACGGTATCCCTTCTTGTGTACTCAAAAAATGTGCGCCAAGTCTTGCCTACCCTTTATCGGTTCTATTCGACACCTCTCTACAGCAGAGTATGTTTCCTTCGCTATGGAAGCAGTCAGTGATGTTTCCAGTACACAAGAAAGGAGACAAACGTAACATAGAAAACTACCGAGGAATCACATCACTTTGCGCCTGTTCAAAAGTTTTCGAAATCATTGTCAATGATGCTGTGTTTTCCTGTTGCAAGAACTATCTGTCAATGGATCAGCACGGTTTTTTCCCAAAAAGGTCTGTCGCAACCAATTTGGTCGACTTTGTTTCCATTTGTCTGCGCAATATGGAGCAAAGTACACAGGTGGACGCAGTGTATACGGACCTCAAGGCTGCTTTCGATCGCGTCGATCACAAAATCCTTCTAGCAAGGCTGAACAAACTCGGGATTTCATCAAGACTAACGACATGGTTGAACTCGTATCTGAAAGATAGACAGATGTGTGTCAAAATCGGACCTGCACAATCTGCGACATTCTCTAATCCTTCGGGAGTGCCTCAAGGAAGCAACCTAGGTCCATTGTTGTTCTCACTATACATCAACGAAGTATCCTTGATACTTCCAACTGGGTGCCGCTTATTCTATGCTGATGATGTGAAAATTTATATGGCAATCAGGAACGCACTAGATTGCCATAGGCTTCAGGATCTGGTCAACCGCTTTGAAGAATGGTGCTTGAGGAATATGATGTCGCTCAGTATCTCGAAATGCAGCACTATTTCGTTTCACCGGAAGCTCAAGCCAATAGTGTTTAACTACTCCATTTCTGGTCAAGTTCT